>NW_027121487.1:0-15300 GCF_030686945.1 Centruroides vittatus | reverse complement strand
ATAATAGAAATGAGTAAAAATATGAATAATACATTCTAATATTAAATTTATTATTAATATTAAAAGTCACGTAAAATTAAATTTTATGCAATTTATTTCATGTATGTTTTTATTACTTTCAGTTGTTCTTTGGACAAAACACAGTTTTGAAGAAAATATTTTCCAAGTTTATAGAGAAAATTGATTGATGGATAAACTGTTTTATTTATATCAGTTCCCTTGGTTTGAAAACGAGCAAAAGGTCTACTGCAAGGATACAGAAAGAATATTCATGGAGACATAAATGCACTTGAAGAATGTTTTACAGAAACTGTTTACTTTAAAATATCATCTCTGATTAGCTGTTGTTGATTATATTAGTAGCATAATATATTTATACGCGAACATTATTATCTTTAAAACTAACTTTTTGTGTGTGTTGATACAGAAATGTTCTCTTAAATATAAAAATTATTATTGATTTACTTATTGGTTTTAATTAGGAAAGTTTTTATTATATCCATAAAATATTATTTACAAATATTTTTTTAATTGCAGAGGAAAGAAACCAAAAGAAATTTTCTTGTAAATACTGTAAGAAGAATTTTAAAACTAAACAAAATTTGAAAACTCATAAAAGAATCCATACTGGAGAAAATGTTTACACTTGTGATGAGTGTAAACAGAAGTTTCTGTATAAATCAAGCTTAATAAGACATGTTCGAATACACACTGGAGAAAAGCCTTACAGTTGTGACGAGTGTAAACAGAAATTTCGTCGAAAGTCAAGCTTAATAACACACTTTCGAACACACATTGGAGAAAAGCCTTACAGTTGTGACCAGTGTGAACAGAGCTTTACAACTAAACATATTTTGCAAACTCATAAAAGAATCCATACAGGAGAAAAGCCTTACAGTTGTAACGTGTGTAAACAGAAGTTTACGCAAAAAGTAAGCGTAATTAAACACCTTTGGATCCACAATAGACCAAAGTAACATTGAATGTTAATTATGTCCAGCGAAATTCATTCAAAATTATGATCCAAAACTACTTTAGAATATTAACACTTAAAAATTTTGAAGGAATATCAGTTTTAATTTCTATTGATGTAAGCAAAAGTGGTTTCAAATTAAAATTGTTTTATTAAGTTGAAAAAATTTCAATCAAGAGACATCGCAATGTTCATATTCAAATGTAATTATCTTCGAATATTATAATTATATTAGGAAAAAGTAAAACTTTTGTCGATCTCGATATTTTATAGCACGTAATTTCAAAACAAAATTAATATTTTCGAATTTGCTGAAATTTTGAAATTTTAATTATCTGTTTGAACATACAAAACAGAGTTTATTTAGAAATTTGTTCAAAAGATTTGGTTACTATTGAATCTTATAATCATAACTTCATATCAATATTCCAATAATTTATGTATAATTAAAATATTCTTATGTAAAAGTTTTTTGAATAAAAAGTGGTTTTATCGATACTTGCGTGTATTAATTATAGTTATAGTTAATTTACTCGATCAGTAATTAGGACAGTGCATATTCTGCTGTAATTCATAATACGGGAAATCCTCGTATATTCGAACTTCACGTGCACGTCTAAAATTTGCCTCATTGTTTGACAGATAAACACGGTCGTGTTTTACTAATTTTTTATTTATAACACACTTTTTACATCTGATACGAAAACATTTTGTGCAAAAAGTCAATTTAAATTTTTTGAGTTGCAATTTAAAAACATTTTAGACCTATAAATTCCCACTGTTGTCTGGTCTTCCTTCTTCTCGAAAACAGTGGCAGATACTATAGATACGCGTCAAGACCAGATATGAAAAGCTTAGTGGCAATAACACTCGATAATCGAATTTCCAATTTGTACAGTAAGCCACGTGATTTCAATTTAAAAATATTCTCCAGAACGGAGTTAGATTGACGATCCACGTGACTCGATTGTTTTCTGGAAAAATATTATGCACAGGAGCAAGACACTACTAAAATTGAGAACATGCAACCCGTCATTATGACGTCACAATAAGTTTTGCTCGTTTTTATTAATATACTAGCTGACCCGGTCACGCGTTGTTGTGGCTCAAAATGTATATATTATAAATGTGTTACACTTTTCCCGTGAAGGGAATTTCAAAAAATCCCTTTCTAGTGTATATTCTGTTGACGTCACCTATTAAAACGCAATTAAAAACGCAAAAAACCGCATGTAAAATAGTATAAATAGAAGCCCAGTTCTTTACGGTAAGCCTTAATCCTGTCCATCTCCCCCCCGTAGGGAGAATTTCGACATGTATATTATATAAAAACACGTGCATATTCGAATGCAACGTTGTGTCAAAATTTCAAAGGAATCGGTAGGAACAAACAAACGTTGTATTTTATTTATATAGGTAGGTAGAAAATGATCTGCTTAGGTCCATTCTCACAGAAAAGCATAATGCCTCACAGAAAAGCAAACTTAGGTCGTCTGAAGTTAGCGCCAACTGTTGGACATAAAAGCCTTAATCCATATATAAATATATTTTTGAAAGGGGGAAATGGTGATCTTCACATATGCCACAAACCTAAGTCGACTTCGTTATACGAGTGTTTCCCGCAGGGTGACAGAGAGTAACTATGCAAAATTTGTTCTGATCGCTCAAAAGGTTTGAGAGTTTGAGGATAGGGGAAGAAATCAGAGAAGGAGAGAAGATTCCCAGTTTTATGGTAGTCCATCCTTCACGTAGGTACCCTATAAGAAGGATAAAAAGAGAATAAATCTGCGGGAATTTGATTCAGATCGGTCAATGAGGTTTGGAAGTTTGTAGGGAAGATGAAATCAGCAGGAAGAAGCGAGAGTCCGGGTTATAAGGTAGCTTACGTATATCAGAAATTAATACGCTTTCCAATGAACCTTTGGCGTGTATTTCGCGACAATTGCGACTTCTGTTTTAGTCATTTTATCGTCCACAAGGCTCATTCGGATAAGATTTAAGATGCGAAAGACACTATTGAGACCTTAACAGAACTGAGAGCATGCCCATAGGAGCAAAAAGTTCAAAAGAACCATATATTTATATTTACCCTTCGCTAGATCTTGTTTCCCGAAATTAGCCTACTTCCAGGCTCTATAGGTAGTCACGCTGTGCACTCCGCTATAGCATGTTTAATACGTATCCCAGTACGATGGTCAGACATTCTAACGATATTTATCAGTAAAAAGAAAAGTCCGACACGCGACCCTTCGCGAGATATTCGCCTCCAAATATGGAACTCCAACGGAGACAGTTCCGGTCGCCATCTTGCCTGCGGAAGTCGCGTTTGCAAGCAAGTTATGTTTGAGGCAGGACGACCAGTGCGTTAAACATAAATAATAAATGCATTAACTTGTACTGACAAAAGTTTTACGTTAAACCAGTACGACTACCTATTCTCTATGCTCGGCGCCGGTCAAGGCAGCGATTGCGATATTCGCTTTCGCTCGCATTTCAGCGGCCGCGTGGAGGAGTGCCCCACCCTAAAATTCTATAATATCAAGTTTAAAAATTGTTTTGCTCTTGCAACAGATGGAGCTTCTAATCTTAGTGGAGTTAATAAATCATTATATACTTTGATGAAACAAGATAATTTAGTCCTTATTCTTGTTAAATGTATTTGTTATTCACTGCATTTAGCTTGTTCACATGCATCTGAAGATTTGTCTTCTAATATTGACTACTTAATGAGAGAGACCTATACCTGGTTTAGTAGATCAGCCGTAGCGAACATAACTGGCGCCCCTCTCCCCTCCAGAAACACATATAGTTTGTCTTTAGGACCATTTGGGCGCCCCTCTGAGAGTGGTGTCCGGTGCATGATACTCTTGCACCCCCCTTGCTACGCCACTGAGATCAGCTCTTCGAAATGAGAAATACATGGAAATATATAAACTTATACATGATGGCGAGGATCCCCTGAAAATAATACCATTATCAGGGACACGTTGGCTAGCTAGAAGTAGATGTGTAGGAAGCATTCTCGATCAGTGGGATGCTTTAAAATTACATCTTCAGATGGTTTCATCTGGTTCTGATAGGTATTATACCAGGGAATTATATAAAATGTACACTGATGAAACCAATAGACTTTATTTCACCTTTTTGAGGCCTGTCTTAAGTGAATTTGAAAAAATTAATTTGATCTTTCAAAAAAAAATGGCAGATCATTCTAGAATACTTGATGAATTATGCAGCTTTACATTATCAATGCTAAGAAGAGTTTTGCTTCCTGAATTTGTAAAACTTGACATAGATTCAAATGACGATTCTCATTATCTGTCTAATGAGAAGGTATATTTTGGCTATGAATTTTCAAACCTTTTGGTATATAAAGTAACATCAAATGAAATCTCTTATTAACAAGCATGTATAGTTAAAGAAAGATGTTCGAAGTTTTTAAAAAAAGCCCGTAAAAAAATTCTTACTCGCATACCTAAAAACATTGAATTACTTAAAAACATTAGAGTTTTATCTCCTAGTATTTGCTTAAGTCCTACTCGTCCTCCATTTTCAACTCTTCCCCTAGCTTTGGCCGATCAATCCAAAATTGGAAAAATAGAGAGTCAATGGCGGCATCTATTGACGGTAGCTGGACAAGTATTTTTCCAGATAATGTTCCAACTGATACATCAGAGTTTTGGTGCAAAGTCTCTACTATTAAATATGCTGTAAAAGATCCTACATTTTTCGAAATATCGAAGTTTGCATTGTGTTTATGTTCCTTGCCAATTAGCAATGCCACAGTGGAAAGAGTGACCTCAGTCAAAACCAAATTGAGAAACAGAATGAGCGTGAATCTTCTAGCATCAATTTTGAGAATAAAATGTTTCTTCAAAAATGAAAACATACGTTGCTTTAACTTTAATCCAATTAATACCAAGGTTCAAAAATTTATGACAAAAAAGCGAGTGAAATAAGAGATGACGATATTTTAAATTCGTTAAACTTTTAATTTTTAAAGGTAAGTGCACTTTTCTTATACAATTTGAGTAATTTAGTTTTATTTTATGTTATTTCTGCATTAGGCTACTGTAAGGATAAAATCAATTAGACACGATTCCCGCCCTTTTTTTTGGACTAGTAACGATCACCGTTACAAGAAGACGGTTGAGAGAGAGACGGTTGGAATGTGGACGGATAAACACTAGTTGGTCTTCAGACCCGTCGCCGACGAGTGGAGAGGGTAAAAGTCGAGGCGAAAGAAGGGAAGTGGACCCTCGGAATGTGAGAAAAAAACAGACGAGGGTGGAAGAGTAGTTCACCCAAAGACGTTACGCGATCCGAACGATTGGTGAGCGGCAGAAGAGAAGGATTCAACGATCGGCTTTGGACCCGAGTGAACCCATCCAGTACCTAAATCGTCGCAAGGTGTTTTTCCGACGAACCTGATCAACGGTGATTTCTAATCGAACTTACGGAACTTCATCTGATGTTATTGGTGCACCAGGTCGGTCGCCAATAGTGTACGCATCATATGTTTTAGACTTTACTGCTACTTTTCACTTTAACAGGTTACTTTTTAAGATTGACTGGGCTAGAAAACATCTTTTCTTTGTAAACATCTAGCAACACTGCACTAGCGGAGATTTGAATTTGCCGACTAGGACGCGTCGGTTAACCTATGTGACGGTTGATCGGGGTCGGATAATCGATGCTCTACTGTATTTAAATCTAGGGAAATTTCCTTAATTACGTTAATTACGGTACCTATCGCCGAGGGGTTTCCTTCCTGTTAGGAATTTATTATTGGAAAGGATTTCGAACACGTGTGAAAACGAAACCGAAAGTAACGAAGACAACAGTGTAGTGGCCAAGTAAGTAAAAGCGATTTCCTTATTTTTTACATTCCATACTTTTAGTTTTTAGGTCTAACGGTTAGACGAAGTTATGAAAGGAAAGTTTACTTAAACATTTCTAATATAGAAATAAACATTTCATTTCAATAGTCGATATTCTATTGTGAGATCTGACTTTTATCAGATCCACTTTTTTTTTTAATAATTCGTCTTAGGAATTTTCCCCTAGTATAAACATCCTGTCAAAAAACGGCCCTGGACGAGAAACTATGCGTCCCGGCCAAATAACCATCAACAATTATTTGTCTTTAGCTTGTAACCTGGATAGTCTTGCAACATTAGTTTATAGTTACCGTTAGAACTCGTCGCATATTTTTAGTCCCGGGAACACCTCTGACACAAATCGTCATTCGCTTACGATCACGTGACCGATTTTTTAGGCAAAAACTTATAAAAGCCACTCCTTCCACTCCCTCAGGGGAGTCTCTTATCATCTGCCGGAAAAACGCCGTCGCTCGTCGTCACCGACTCGGACCTTCTCCGACGTCTCCGCGCTCAGTCGCGAACATATATAAAACTGTGCAAATGGGATACTAATCTTTCCATCGAGGAAATCAAGTGTTAACTCTCTAAGGAGCTAAATTGAGGTATGAACCGCAAATGTAAGCTCTCTCTCGACCCCTACGCGCATTAGGGAAATTAGTTAGATATTTGTAGTTGTGTCCATTGTTATATCTTAATAAATCTTGTTTTTGCTGTTAAATGGTCTCCTCTGTGTCTCGAATATCGCTTCGCCTTATCGTCGACCCGATCCGTCTTCTCTCCTATCCGCTCGCGTAACGCGTAACGCGTAACGATCAGAAACGAACAGCCATCCTTGACAAGTAAACCGGAAACGGGAGATACGACTTTCTCCTGACCTCTCCCCGTTTCACAGGGAAAGAGTGATTCCGATGCCGTCAAAAATGTATTCAGTATACTGCATTCAAATACTGAGATTCGCTACACTGATTATGTCCCTTGGTTATTGAGCCTCTAATAACAATTTTTAGGCAATTGTACGTAACAACGACAATAAAGAGATCATATTCATTTCAATTTTAAAATTTAGTTACACCAAAAAGTTTAAATATTTTTAATATCTTGTTGGACTGTCTTTTCTTTCCAGCACTGCGTCAATCTGTTTGGAAGTGATCGTTCATTAATAGTTTTTCTGTTGTGTTCACCAATTCTCTGATCATGGTTGTTCCAACGTGCTTTTCACTTCATTTCTGTTACTAATTTTAAGTCTCCGAATTTTTCTATGTAATTTATTCTGAAAATATTCGATTAGATTTAGGATTAAAGTCTGTCTGTGACTCAATCATTTTTTGAAAAGTGTACGGCAGCGACTTAATAAGATTCTGTTGTAGGATAATTATCATGATTAAAATGGAAGATAATCGAGATCCGTAGGTTTGCAGCGGAAGTATTTACATTCTCTTTTGAAATATATCCACATTCTACATACATATTTTCTCATTAAACACACGTTTTCCAATTCGATAGACTACCATTTATACCCAAACCATAAGACTTCCTTTTTTCATTTTAAGGAAAAGCTTGTGTCAATAGTTACTGTATAAGTGGCTGGGAATCTCCGATATGAACGATTACAAATAAATAAAGAAAGAAATAATAGTTACTGTATTCACAGTTCGACCAACAGAGCCAAAATGTTAAATTTGCAGTCGACTGAAAATATTACAAGCTTGAACTAGTTATAATCTTTTATTCTGTGTTTTCATATTATACGTAGTAAGTCAATGTAAACGTCTACAATAACAATTCCTATTTAGACTTAATTTTACATCCCATTTGTGTGAGAATCGGGGGTTAAGCGACGAGGTTTACCCGGTTTCCGACGACGGGAAGGTGAGTCCCGCTCACGGGGCCAGTGGATGGCAATTTAGGAGGGCAAAAAAAAGGAACGTCTCGAGTGAGAGGTCGCGAGTAAGTCGATAAGGTGTCGGCTGTGTTCGAGTAGCCACACATATTTAAAGTACTAAACATATTTAATAAAGATACTATATAAAGGATACATATACGAATAATAATAATCGTAACGACAATAATCCTTAACGGAATTTCTAATAAGGCGGTTAGCGGGGTTTACGCCGTACGTATTCGCGAGCAGAAAAAAGCTTTTAATTCCCTGTCTCTATCTATTCTAAACTAGACCTGGTTCAACTGAGGGAAGAGAGAGAGAATTCTACTTAATAAGTCAAGAATTACTTCGCTATTCTGTTGTCGTCGGCATCAATTAGTGTCGAAGGGACGGAGGATGAAAGTTGGTCAGTCCTGGTCCGGGGTCTTTGACGTCATTCTCGCTAATAGGGGTGCGAGCCCTTTTTATACCAAATTCGAGGGGGTGAGAACTGTCATACTGTCAGGATTTATACGCACACCTGTTGGTGCGTTCGTGTCTGGATCTGGCTAGTACGGACGCCGGCAATTGAGAAGTTTGTTTAAATTATGGACTTAAGTACTGTGCAGAGGTGAATTTAAAATAAAAATTTCTATAAATTTGACAGCTCTCATTTATCAATTAGGGTCTAGCTGACAATAATTTCTACAATTTGGTCAACAATCTCGATATTGTTTATGTCAAACGTTGCGCTCCACGACGAAGTAGGTGATTTATTGCTGTAGCCACGTGTCACGCGCAACAAACAGGAGGATGAAAAACATCGCTTATTCCCGTCTTGCCGACTTTATCGTCTATCGAGTTACCGTAATACAAACGATTGTTTCTTTCTTGTTGATATATACATTTTAACAATTATTTCGAAGATATCGTTCCGGTCGTTGACCTTGGAAGGCCTCCTTAACATTCTTTTACTACATAAAATTAAAAGGTTTATAAAAAAGAGCGATAATACTAGATAAGAGAAAGGGGGGTTCAGCCCCGCATTCTGAATCCTGTATAGATAATTTTCGTGTAGACAACATTTTAAAAGAATTTTCATAAAATTCACAAAAGACACTTATCATAAAAATTTATTGGTATTTTAGTAAATATGTACACTGTTTATCTGTAAATATCCTGCAATTTAAAAAGTAGAATTTATATATATATATATTTTAAATTAAAAAAGATATTACGTCTGACGTGAAATTTCAGACGATCACCACTTTTTATTCTTATTCTAGAACAAACTTCTTAGATGACCAGACCTTCCTTTTTAGGCTTCTTAGCCATCTAATGTTAAAAATTTAACATTAAGTATAAATTTGTCTAATAATTAAAATCGTTTTATTTTTTCATTTAGCTTATCTTGACCCTGCAAATACAAAAACAAACTAAAAACGAGAAGAACGAAATTCAATCTTGCAAAAATGAAATCCATGATTCACAGTTAAGAATTTGTATTTCACACCTTCCAACGTTATGAGTTCCTCTTATCGAGAAGTTATGAGGAAAGTATACTTTACATTAGCCTTTAAAAAATACAATACTTTTTAACGTCTGAAGCTAGCATATTATACAATTTTTTATTTAATAATAGAAATGAGTAAAAATATGAATAATACATTCTAATATTAAATTTATTATTAATATTAAAAGTCACGTAAAATTAAATTTTATGCAATTTATTTCATGTATGTTTTTATTACTTTCAGTTGTTCTTTGGACAAAACACAGTTTTGAAGAAAATATTTTCCAAGTTTATAGAGAAAATTGATTGATGGATAAACTGTTTTATTTATATCAGTTCCCTTGGTTTGAAAACGAGCAAAAGGTCTACTGCAAGGATACAGAAAGAATATTCATGGAGACATAAATGCACTTGAAGAATGTTTTACAGAAACTGTTTACTTTAAAATGTCATCCTTGATTAGCTGTTGTTGATTATATTAGTAGCATAATATATTTATACGCGAACATTATTATCTTTAAAACTAACTTTTGTGTGTGTTGATACAGAAATGTTCTCTTAAATATAAAAATTATTATTGATTTACTTATTGGTTTTAATTAGGAAAGTTTTTATTATATCCATAAAATATTATTTATAAAAATTTTTTTAATTGCAGAGGAAAGAAACCAAAAGAAATTTTTTTGTAAATACTGTAAGAAGAATTTTAAGACTAAACAACATTTGAAAACTCATGAAAGAATCCATACTGGAGAAAAACCTTACATTTGTGAAGAGAATGTAAACAGAAGTTTACACAAAAAGCAAGCTTAATAAGACACGTTCGAACACACACTGGAGAAAAACCTTACATTTGTGAGAAAGGTAAACAGAAGTTTACACAAAAAGCAAGCTTAATAAGCACACTTTCGAACACACACTGGAGAAAAGCCTTACAGTTGTGACCAGTGTGAACAGAGCTTTACAACTAAACAAAGATTGCAAACTCATAAAATAATCCATACAAGAGAAAAGCCTTACAGTTGTAACGTGTGTAAACAGAAGTTTACGCAAAAAGTAAGCGTAATTAAACACCTTTGGATCCACAATAGACCAAAGTAACATTGAATGTTAATTATGTCCAGCGAAATTCATTCAAAATTATGATCCAAAACTACATTAGAATATTAACACTTAAAAATTTTGAAGGAATATCAGTTTTAATTTCTATTGATGTAAGCAAAAGTGGTTTCAAATTAAAATTGTTTTATTAAGTTGAAAAAATTTCAATCAAGAGACATCGCAATGTTCATATTCAAATGTAATTATCTTCGAATATTATAATTATATTAGGAAAAAGTAAAACTTTTGTCGATCTCGATATTTTATAGCACGTAATTTCAAAACAAAATTAATATTTTCGAATTTGCTGAAATTTTGAAATTTTAATTATCTGTTTGAACATACAAAACAGAGTTTATTTAGAAATTTGTTCAAAAGATTTGGTTACTATTGAATCTCATAATCATAACTTCATATCAATATTCCAATAATTTATGTATAATTAAAATATTCTTATGTAAAAGTTTTTTGAATAAAAAGTGGTTTTATCGATACTTGCGTGTATTAATTATAGTTATAGTTAATTTACTCGATCAGTAATTAGGACAGTGCATATTCTGCTGTAATTCATAATACGGGAAATCCTCGTATATTCGAACTTCATGTGCACGTCTAAAATTTGCCTCATTGTTTGACAGATAAACACGGTCGTGTTTTACTAATTTTTTGTTTATAACACACTTTTTACATCTGATACGAAAACATTTTGTGCAAAAAGTCAATTTAAATTTTTTGAGTTGCAATTTAAAAACATTTTAGACCTATAAATTCCCACTGTTGTCTGGTCTTCCTTATTTTCGAAAACGCGGCAGATACTATAGATACGAGTCAAGACCAGATATGAAAAGCTTAGTGGCAATAGACGACTCGATAATCGAATTTCCAATTTGTACAGTAAGCCACGTGATTTCAATTCAAAAATTTTTTTCAGAACAGAGTTAGATGGACGACCCACGTGACTCGATTTTTTTCTGGAAAAATATTATGCACAAGAGCAAGACGCTGCTAAAATCGACAGCATATATTTTAAATTGAATTGATTAAATATTACAGTCGATGTCAACAATTATTTTTGCTCGTGTTTATTAAATATATTGGCAGATGAGCCCGGCGTTTCTGGTGCAAAAAGTAACGTTAGCAAAAATTAAGATATATTAGATTATAGCCGATCTTATCCGTTTTCACCGGTTGCAAGAATTAGGTCCCTCTGTTCCAAGAGTGAGTGGAGAATGTTTAGATGGGTCTAAATTATGTTTGATTTCCTGCAAAAACGCAAAAAACCGCATCTAAAATAGTACAGGAGTTACAAAAAAGATTTTAACAATATGATTATTTCGTATACATTAGAAAGTGGCAAAAAAGATTTATTTTTAGGGTAAGTATAAGTTTTATAAAGAAAAGTGTAAATGCTAATGATGTGTAAAATCCTCATTAAGTTCGACCCTACCGGAGACAGGATAAATGACATCCCTTCTTATGCTGGTATAGGCCCTTAGGCATATGCCACGTGACTTGCCGTTAACCCTCTTGCTCCGGACATGAAGAATTTCTGCAGTTTAGAGTTAACGGTTTAGAAAAAATATTTATTGAGAACTATACATCTTAGACTTACGCATGTTTTACGATTGTTTTCTTCTGTGTTTAATATACATAGAAAAAAGTTGTTTTGGATTTTTTATATTAAATAAATTTGTCATTTTAGATTTTTTAAATAAACACAACTGAAGGTCATCTATAGACTAGAGGTAAATGTGCCTTTTTCTGTCTTTTTCTCTTAATTTTTTTTGTTGTAACACAAAAAATTAGCACATTTATTTAGTTTATTACATATGTCCATTATACTTTTCATGATTTCTGATGATTATATATACTGCTTTTAGGTAAAAATAAATATATATATAAAGTTACTTTTGTTGATTTTCTTATTATTTTAGTAGTTTTTGTACTAATTTAAGCTGTTATATGTTTGTTATTGACATCTTTCTGTTATTTTTCACATTTTTGTTTACCTTTGTTAATTACTTTATAACATATAATAGTGACAAATATTGTAAACAAAAGCACGTGTTTTAGTGGTGACGTGAGAGGTCATGTGACCGCAGAAACGCCTGGTGACGCCATTCTACTTGTTGTGACCTTACCTATGACGTAATATCTAAAACAAAAATAATTTAATATATTAAAGTGTTTTTCATTATTTAAAACTATAATTTCGCTAAATGAATTCATTTATTGTTGAGATATTAATGATAAATTTAACTTAAATATATTAAAAGAATAAATGAATTTTATTATGAAAATAATTATAATAATAAGTTATTAGAATAAAAACTACAGAAAATACATTCTAATAATTATATTGTAATATATTAATAAGTTAAATTTATGTTATAATATATAAAATATATTATTTGACTATAAAAAAAATAATTTCTATTCTGATCTTCAGATGGCATTAATGTAAATAAATATTAAAGTAAAAACGGAATATTAATTTAAAAGTTCAAGTAATTCTACTTAATTGAAAATTTGTGAAAATATACAATTCTAAATGTTAATATTTATCAATTAACAGGACTTATTTTACTGGAAAATTATGGATGCAGATATTTAGTCTTATAGATCAGAACAAAATATTTTTTATTTTAGTTCACCCGTAACACATACACTTTATGTGTTCAGGAATAAGACGTATACCAAACCAACTTTTCCCATGAAAAGTAATGTAAAAATGATTAATTTGTTCTCATGTAAAAAAAACTTCTCTTGATATGGTATATTAATGGGGTTGTAAAATAATTTAAACATTAAGCACATTAATAAAAAAAATAAATTTTATTATAAATTTTTAAAGTTATTACAGTATATTGTATTATTTAAATCATTAAATCCAAAATCAAATCAAATCAAACTCTCCTTAATACTAATAATCTGCCATTTTTTGAAACCGTGTCGTATTTTTTATATTTGTTCTATAAGCGCAATAACGACAATAATAACAACAAAACATAATAATTAAATGGCAGAAGAATTTGAGAAAACAGAAACGGCACCTTTCACCCGAAATCAAGATTATGTACAGGCCGCAGTGGCGTGCCGTCATTGGAAGCGATGGAAGCGCCGATTCCACCTTCCAATGACTTTCCCTTGAATTTTATAAAATATAAATTTTCATATTTTAACGTACTTTGAATTAATTAAAATTAATATTTTATTATAACTGCATTATGTATCTTTTACAAATTTCTATACTACATGTGAAAAAAAAACGATAAGATTGCTATTGTATATTCGAATAATTCGGTGGCGGAAGAGAATGTCGAAACCGGGTCAGTCTCCAATCAGCCAGATTATATAGGCATTAGCACATGCGGTTTACAATGCACCAACCTCACCCGGTTTAGCTCACCCGGCTAAACCCGGTAAGCGACACACTCGTAAAGAGTACAGCTTTATATCCCGGAGCGGTTGTGGGCTGTTAGCCACCTGCCTGTCAACTTCCAAGCAGCCAGATTATAGGCATTGGCGCATGCGCTTTACAGAGCATCAACGTTCACCCGGTTTAGCTGGATGCTTCACACATAAAGCTTCTAACTTTATATCCCGACCGTTGGGGCTGTTTAGCCGCCTGCTGCTAGAATTAACTCTCGGATTCGTAAATATAAAAATAAACAAATTTTATGTTATTTTTATATACGTTTCTTCGCAAAAGTATATTCATACAATTGAATATTTTGTACCAGGTATGTATAATTGTATATCCATCACCAAATTTTATTTTACTAAGTAAGTTTTAATAATTTTATTTTTAATTTTAGCCCTTATATCATGGCTAGCAGATTTAAACTGTAATTGTGATATTGAAAATTTACTTTAAAAAAGTTTTGGCTCAAGACAATATAATGAAAAAGAAGCCATTATTAAAAGAGAAAGACCAACGCCTAAATTAAATATAAGTACTTCGACAAAAAAATTTGTTCGACATTTTCACGATAAAATTTATCAAGACGTAAAATGGCTTTGTGGATGCATAAAAATGCAAAAATTGTTTTGTTGGCCTTGCCTATTATTTTCAAATAAAATTAGTGTGTGGAATAAGAATGGCTTTGACGATTTAAATAATTTGAGTAAAGCTAGAAAAAGACACGAATATCGTAAATGTCACATCGATTCTTTCGTAAAATTGAAGCAATTTGGAAATCAAAATAGAATAGAATTTAACATTAGTAAACAATATAAAATTAATATTGAAAATTATAACAAGATAGTTACGGCTAATAGATATATTGTATCTAAATTAATAGATATTACATGCTTTTAGCAAAGCAAGAATTGGCATTTAGAGGGCATAGGGAATGTATTGAATCTAATAACAGAGGTAATTATATTGAACTCGTTTCTTTATTAAGTACGTCAGATAATCAATTAAAAATGCATTTAGAGAAGTCTACAGGTTTTACTAGGCGTTATCGAACCAAAATTCAAAATGCAGCTCGTTTAATTCAAAATGATTCGTTAGGAAACGCTTTATCGCAAGAAATTAAAAAAGAAATGCTGAAAACGTCAAAATTTGTTGCTATAAATTGTAGATGAAAAACAACGGACATTAGCCACAGAGCCCAGATGTCGACTGTAATAAATTCGTTACGTGAAAGAAAACGGTAACGTCAAAGAAAAGATTTGTTGGGCTTTAGCTATGATGTGAGTGAGAAACAGAGACGCAAATTTCGTTATTCACTCACATTAAGAGTTACTTAGACGAATTTTCAATGCACTAAAAAAAATTAGTGGCACAAACATACGACGGTGCTGGCCGTAATGGCCGGACAACATAATGGTTGTCCGAGCCCTAAAATTAAAGAAATATCCAAACATGCTATTTTCGTACACTGTTATGCTCACAGATTGAACCTAGTGTTTCTCTCCAATCTGTTGGATAATATAAAAAGAATGTTAAAAAAATATTTTT
>NW_027121486.1:0-15239 GCF_030686945.1 Centruroides vittatus | reverse complement strand
TGCCTAGGAGTACATCTAGACGGGTCTTCCTATGGAAAATTGACCCATATTTAGAAGTTATATAGGCGAATAAATCTGGAAAATTTACGTATAGAAGCGAATGGATATGATACAGACTTCAGAGCATAGAATGAAACAAATGTGTAAGTGAATTTCTTAGGCGTTTTCGATTAATCAAAGAGTAATAAATGAATTTCTGATTGAAAGACATTTACTTATGGACATGAAATTTTCTATTTTCCTTCTCCTGTGTTTTTTTTTTCTTTTTGGTCGGTTTTTTACAATATTTAATTATTATATTTTTTTCTTTCATACTTTCTTGTATAAATAAAAATTAAATAAAATTAAATTTTTTTGTGCACATATTCTCGATTCACTTTAGGAGCTCCACACTTACACAAATAATTTTCGATGGAATCGTCAATGAAATCGTTGGAGGAAAAAGCGAAACGAAGTAATGGCTTCGTACAGAACCCATTTTTTATTTTATTTGAACGAAACACAATGGCCGTAGAGAAATTGTTTAGTTGGCAGAAGAAGAGGAGGGAAGAGGGGAATGGAAGAAGGGGGTGTGGAAATAGAAGGAAGAGAAAGAAAGCATCTCTCTGAGTGCATATGTAAGATTACTGCTTCTTGTACGATCAATGTTGGCGTTTTTAGGCTGCAAGGCCATAGGTCTAAAAGAAAACTTGTGTTGTGGCATACACCAATAAGTAGTCCAGCTACACATAAGATAAACTAAATTTTTTGGCTTAAAACTTAAACTCAAGAATACTGACAAGAATAACAATGCAGACAGACTACACCAAGCAAAGACAAAAGACCTACGACCAAGACTTCATTTTTGTTCAATAATATATAAAAAAATTGAAGACAACATGAAGAGCAATAAAATATTGGTAAAAGTGAACCCGATAACTCTAAAAAAAGCAAGAGAAACAACAGAAAAGAACTACAAACAATATTAATAAATGTCATATGTGTAACGTTACCAGCAAATGCGTATAAGAATTGCAATCTGAACTCAGAGAAATGACATAAGGCATCATCTTCGGACATAAGTTGTAAACTGCATCGAGGTTCACGTTTCAGTTTGTGAGCATTTTTTATCAATGTAACTTTTGTATCATTTATTATTTGGCTGCAATTCACTGTTTGCAGACCTATAAATTCCCACTGTAATTCGTTAATGTTAAAACGAAGTTAGATACATAGAATTCAAAATCAGATATGTAGGTGTCCAAGTCCCTATTAAGTACGTAATAAATAACTTTCGAGCTTGACCGAAACTCACGTAATTTTTTAAATTAAATGATTATTAAAAATTGCAGTTCGGCATTGTGTCTATGTCACAATAATGTATAATATATATGTATATATGGCTTTCTGACGTCTACTTCTCCTCTATCCCTGTGTCATGGGTTTCTAGTGCCCCGAAGCTTTATGTTAAAAGCAGGTAGTAAAGTGAGTGGGACACTTCTTACACAGGTAGGTGGACGCACAAGCTCATTCCCAGGGTGGACAGGCCGAATCCAACTCACTTCAACCCTAACTTCTACATTACACAATTCATGAACGCGCACGGGAAATTCAACTACTACCTTGCTAGATTTTTAGAGAAGGTTGACGGAAAATGTAGCAGCTGCCCACTGGAGGATGAGTCCCTTGAGCATCTCCTCTCCCACTATGAGGGCACGGAGGAGGAAAGGCTGAAACTCATATCCACCATCCTAAAAAACAACGACACTTGGCCTTATAACCCTGAGCCTCCTCATCAGTAAAAAACTATACTACAAAGCCTTTGCAAACTTTGTGGCAAGGCTCATCTCCAGCAGGACTACTCACCATTAAGTGTACTCCCTATATAAACTATATTGACTGTCATTTTGTTCGCCGGTAGGGGACCCTACAGGCCTTCCTTTTTTTTCCCGTTTAGCTGTGTAAAACCACATTGTGTGTTTTGATATCTTCTGTATATAATTTGCTGCGCAATCCTATGCACATTCTTTCGCCATTTATGTATATGTTGTCTTTATGTTTAGCAATTGACGCCCAGCAATGGCACACACGTAATCTTCATCCTTTCTCTTTCTCCTCCCCGTCTTTTCCTCCTTCCCTTTCTTCTATTTTCCCCCTTACCTTTTTTTCCTTCCTTCTCAAGCTATGTCTCTTTGGTGCCGCCTGGACCTATCAACTGTCTATATATATAATATATATACATTCGATTTTAGTTTACAGACTGCACGTATCGGAAAAAAGATAAAATATTAAAATCGTGTCAAATTTGACCCTCAGGTTTTGTGCAATTCTCTAAGAGTTTGACATATTCTGAACCGAAAAAATTGAAATAACGGAAAAAAATTCCATACTTTTGTATGGATCTGTGGCGTCTATTTCGTTTACTATCTCGCATTGGGGTAAAACATAAGAGTCGACATTTGGCCTGAAAACTTGATTTAAGGGGCATTAATGCTATTAAATGTCGGTGATTAAAAGTGGATTAGGTGGTAGATTAGGGTCAGGGGTATATCAGGAGAGGGGCAGACTTAAAAAGATTTTACTCGTTATTAACATTAATTTTTGTTCTATTTTTATAAAACTCGTTTACGCACCAAAAATTATGCTTTTAGTCATTTAATAATATTCAATATTGTAAATTAGTTTTTACAAGCAAATTTCATAACAAATGGCGTCACTCATAATTCAATTTATTATGATTAATAATATAAAAGTTATTTTTTAATGAGAACTGAACAACCGAGTGCGTTACGCAACCAGGTGCTTAATTTTCTACTGTATGAGCTAGTTTTAAGCAGTTGTTTCTCCAAAAATATTAACAATAATTGACGATAATGCCGATATTCATATAAAGTTTTTGTTCTGAATGATCCATAATCGTCTGCAAACTGATTTTCCTCTTTTTGTTGATTCACCCTGCATAAATCCTACATATTTTCTATTTTAATTAATACACAATTTGTTCATAAAACAGATACTAGCTCAGCCAATAATTAGTCTAATTCACAAAATAACACCTTTTACCTATAGCTGAGATAATTTTTATTGAGAAAAACTAACGTTTTCGGCTTATTCAATAAGCCATCCTCAGGTTTTAACTTTCGAAAAAAAGGAACACTATCGTTCCATTAAAAGAATACAATTGTTTAAAAAAATTTCAAAACATTAGTAACGGACAAAAAGAAAGAACATGGTAATATAAATAAATTACGTAGGCACGCAAGGCAAAATGTAAGTCCATCAGGATAGCTAAAAACAAGAAATACGGAGTCTTGCATGAGCTTATTGACCTTGAAAATAAGATACATGATGAAGATCCGGAAAGGTTAGTGGAAATTAACAAAGGAGTAATTCAACTAACGGATAAGGTCTATAAGAATACAACGAAAAACTTTGTCAGAAAAATGAAATGGATCATCGCTAAACAAACAGTAAAAAGAACTAGGAGGAATTTTCCAACATTTATTATGTGGGACCAGATAGAAGTTCCAGTGAAGGTAAAAGAAGTTCTAGAGAAAGGCCCCAACTTTGTCCCAATGAATTCAGAAGACTGGGAAACATCGATTCAAGAAATTGAAAGAGGAATTGTAGGCCTGGATTCCTTAGAAAAGGATTATTTCAGATGGAAGACGGTCATTAAGAACCAAGCAAATTGGAAGAAAGGAGGAGGCAAGAACAGTTGCATCCAGTTTAGTAAAAGATGGTTGAGGGTAAACGATTTAATAGCTACGAGAGCGGACAAAAGTAAACTTTTGGTAATTATGAAAAGACAAACGTACAACAAAGCGTTAGAGGATTACATAACAAAAACAGAATGTGAAAAAGTCGAATACGAAATCATCGAGAGCATTGATAGGAGAGTCAAAAGGCTAGCGGGAACCAAACTTAACACTATTTTAATTTTTCTCAAGAAATGCAATAACGCAAGACCAGGGATGCCAAGATTGTTTGCTTTTGCCAAGACTCACAAAGAAGGGAAAGAAATAAGGCAAATAGTAGAAAAACGCAAGGGACCGACTTTCATCTTAGAAAAGCGATTACACAGATTTATATCCTCTCAGCTTGATAACAGCGCACTAGTAGCACAAGATCCTGCGAATGTGGTTGAGGAAATACAAAACTTATCATTAATGGAAGAGGAAGTTGCAACAGTTTTTGACTATGAAAACATGTATCGTTCCGTAAAAATCGAGTCTTGCAAGGAAGCCCTTTTAGAGTTCTTATTCCATGTAATCCCGGAATTAGCACGTTACAACGAAGAGATGTCAGAAATGGTCAATCTAATATGTTATGAATCCTGCTTTAGTTTCAACGGCCAAGCGTACAGGCAAAAACGAGGAGTACCAATGAAAAGTCCGGTCTCAGGAATATTGTGCGAGTTGGTCATTAGAAAAATGGAGAAGAAAGTCCTGTATGATTTTAAAAAGGATGTGTTATATTTCAACAGATACGTAAACGATGTTTTTATTGTATGGAGGAATAATAGTATGATAGGCAAATTCGTAGAAAGAGTAAACAACAACAATGATGGCCTAAAGTTGAAAATGGAACAAAAGAGTTCCCTTGCTATCCATTTTCTAGACATTAGTATTGTGTTCAAAGAAGGGCATTTTTCCACCAACGTGTACGTAAAACCAACACACAGCCCACTTTATATTCCATCTCATTCTAACGACCCGTACCATTACAAGCTGGCAGCATTCCGAGCTCTTATCAGAAGGGCCTATACCTATTGTGACAACGTTATTAATAGAAATAAGGAAATAGACAGAATCACGCAAGTGGCAGAATCCCTAGGGTATAAGAAAGGCACAATAGCAGGATTAGTTAAAAAGTATGAGATGGGCACAACAAGAGGTTCGAAATACGTTCCCAGTAAAATCACAAAGTTTACTTACAACAAGAATTCAGAAGGCATTATGAAAGAAATTGCAAACCGCAAGGGGACCAGAATAGTTCTAAAAAGAGCTCCGAACCTATACACAATCTTAAGGAATGATAAAGATCGCTTTAGGAAGGAAGACAGAGCAGGAGTATACAAAATCCCGTACGAGAACGCTGAACTAGGTATCGAAAAAAATTACATAGGAGTCACAACAAGAAGTTTAGGGAAAAGACTTAAAGAACACAAGTATGACGTCAGGAAAGGATCCAACGCAACAAGACTTTCGCAATACGCGCAGACCCAAGGCTCGATAATTAAATGGGAGGAAGCGGATATTGTAAAACCCTTGAGCTCTCCAACGTTAGCAAGTACCGCAGAAAAAATTGAAATCTATAAAAGCAAGTTGGAAGAGGCATGCATAAATGCGAGGGACGCTGACAGCCTACCAACAGCTTGGAAATTCGTAGTTAAGAAATGTATCACGAACTCGTAGGCTTGTCTTAGCTTGTTTTGGCATCATTCCTCGATAATCTGCCATTCTTCTTTTTAAAAGTATCACCAGTGGAATCATTTTTATTTTCATTTTTTATTTTTCATCTTTTACTTCTTATTCCCACTATAACGATTTTATTGTATATTTATTTATATTACCATGTTCTTCCTTTTTGTCCGTTACTAATGTTTTGAATTTTTTCAAACAATTGTATTCTTTTAATGGAACGATAGTGTTCCTTTTTTTCGAAAGTTAAAACCTGAGGATGGCTTATTGAATAAGCCGAAAACGTTAGTTTTTCTCAATAAAAATTATCTCAGCTATAGGTGAAAGGTGTTATTTTGTGAATTAATACACAATTTGCTCAATTTTAAGAAATTAAAAATTATAAACAACTATGCGCTTAAAATATACAAATTAACATACATTGAAGTTTATTTTCATAAGTAAGCATGTACAATCGACAATACAAAGTCGGTCATTCATGTGATATTCAAGATATTTATATGAATACAAAATTATAACTCTCATGAATAATTAAGAATGGCTTTGGTGCTTACTTTACACTTTATTTACCAGCTTCTGGTATTGAAGAATAATATATTATCTAATATTATTTGCATAGTTGTGTAATTTCTTAACAAATAAATAACCATGTACTGTACAGTTGCTGGATTAGACTTTATATGTACCGGTAGTCACGAGTGAAGTTTGTTTTGTAAATTTATTTACTACTTTTACAATTCGTATATCGTGCTTTATATTCTAATATTTTAATTGAACGTACTCAATAAGTTTAATTAAAATTATATTTAAACAGGCACATTATAATCAAATGCTAGTATATATGAAGGGCTACGAAGTAAAAAAGAAAATTATATAATACATGTCGATATTCATCGTTTCTCTCGTTGAGCGTAGACATATGTATCAAAAGTGTTACATTTGATATCACATGGCAGATAACATCCCATATTATAATAACTTAATTATCTCTACTAAATCTACATTTATTTACTTCTAATATACATATATCTATACTAAGACATACTCTAGAATTACTACTAAGACATCTATCTGAGTGATCCACACTTCAAAATAGCCCATCTTTTATGTTGCCTTATGGTCTCAATCCTACAATCCTTAAGAATCCAAGCCAAAATCGCGTTTGAAATAACCTCCAAGTGTCTCGTTGCAGTTGACATCACTGCCATTCATAATATCGTGAAATCCCTTTAAAGTATTGAACACATCGTAGATACCACGGACCAACTGCAAATAGAAATAACAAAGCAAACAGCTCTATTAGAATATAAAATTCAGATCATAATACAATTTGTGGAGCTCGGACAAGCAATATTAAAAACTTTTAATCGGCAATAATATCATCAGAGTATGGCACATTTACCTCAACACCTGTTGGTATCATTAAAAAATTATATTAACGCGCACAGGACCGACTCAGAAAACATAACACAATACAAACAGATTCTTTACCGGGCTAAAATATATATTACTCAGACAATAGAATCTTGGTAAACAGCAGTTCTCATTATTTATTTATAGCTTAAAATTAAATCGTATTTAAATTGCATACTACACGTATCTTGTATCAAACTACTTTTATTGACTACAAATATGTGTACAGCAGCTGCGGTTACTAACAGCGTCAATTTTAATCGTATTTATTGCGGTAGTAAAGGAGATTGTTTAATATACCGTTCATAAGTTGGACGGTCTTTTGTTGTAAATAAGATAACAGACTGTCGCGAATTCTTTTGCAATACCATATCGCCATAGTATTCACTCCGTGATATGGATTTTTTTTATAAACCTATGCTGTGAAACTTTAATATACCGCTTTCGAAAATACTGTTATGTTTGTAAAACGCTAATAAATATTGGTAAATGTATCATCTACAACAGCACCATACGTAGACTATAAAAAAAGAAGCATAAGTTATTAAAAAGAGCATCGTAAAAGCATCGATTAATATTCGAGGCTATACGGAATATAAAAATGTACAGTATTCGTTGATTCAAGCAGTTAAATAATCCCTCGTATATCGAAACACGTGGTATCAAAATACGGTGGTACGTCGGTACTCCTCCGAATAATCACGACGCTCTAGTAAAAATTTTTGATAAATAACAAATATTTTATTTTCATTTTGTCATTAGTAAAATGTTTTCTGCCATAAAAATGAGTAAGTTACTTAGAAATTAAACAAAATATTTCAAATACCTTGGAAATTAAGAAAGGAACATTTCGAACAGAAAGATAAAAGGCGTTTCTGAATCTCATTAATATTTGAAAACTCTTATATTCTGTTAATTACTTTATAGTATTGCAAATGACATTGTTATCAAATCTCATTATTGAATTTTGAATCTCAAACTTTGTTGCAGAATTCAATTGTTATTGCTTCAGTTATTCTACATAGCGTCACGCTCGATCTAATGCTAAATTTTCTTTCAGAGGAAAACTTCCGTTGCAAATCGAACCGTTATTTCAATTAAAAAAATTATTTCCGAAAGGTGTTAGATACATAACCGGCACGACTCTATTGTTAAAGAAAAATATGACGAACTAGAGCAAGTCACTACTAATTTGAGTTGGAGAGAATATGTTTTAATTTAAATAAATTAAAAATATGCTAAAAATTGGCAGCCTGGCATTGTCGTAATTATATAATGTAGACACAAACTTGCAGCATAGTACTAGTCTTCAGTAATTTTACAAACTCGGGAAATAGTGTGAACTTGGAAACTAAAAAAGTCAGATGTAGAGAATTGATAAGCAGCATCCTGTCTGGATAATAAATCAGCTTGCATTGCATTGCCAGCAATTTCCTCATCTTCCAGAGAATAACTTTATTGCAGAGACATTTTCTATACACTCAAACCTGTTTTTGTGCGGTCTTTTTTTGTGCGATTTTTTATACGTGCAATGTGTTTTTGTGCAATTATTTTTGTGCAGTATACCAATTTAATTGAAATTCATATACCGCACACAAAAAATCACACAAAACAAATCGCACAAACAAAAAATCGCACAAAAATAGACCGCATAAAAACAGGTTTGAGTGTATATTTTCTGCATACGTCCGTATTATTACTTGCACATTTACTTTTGTAGGTTTGTTGGTTATTATCTAGTGTGATATGCATCGGTATTGAAAACGTACCTTAATGTTGAAGAGGAAATTGAAAACTAATGTTATGTTCGTATCAATCAAATTTTAAGAAATTACTGTTTCAACTACAATATTAGATTTTATCAATAAGTCGGTGTATACGGACACAATAAAGAGACAAGTTTCAAACACTATAAAAATTAAAAAGATGAATAATCTGCCTAATGTTTAGAACTTCTCATCTCATTTTGTCTGTATAAGCAAAGCAATAAAAAACACAAATTCATCAGAATAAATAGATGTAGATTGTCACTAATACGTCAGGAATACGTCACAAAATATTTTATTTAAGAATAATAATTACGATGACAATTATATGTGTCGACAGAAAAGCGACATATTAGCAACTTGGTCTGTAATTATCAGACAAGGTATAAAGAAAAAGTATTATATTATTCCGTTAATATATTATAAATACTTCTGTGAATTTATGTCACATTTATTTACTTATCATATTAGAAGAATTTCATCCTTTCCAGTCATAATCAGGTCAGTTTTATTTTGATAACAAAGATATCGCTAAGCTAAAAAATTGTGTTTGAATATTAAGAAAATACTATTTAAGGCATTTTAATCTATAAAGAAAATTCACTATAAGGCATTTTAAAGATTATTTCTTTTCATATCGTATTTTAAATCTGTGTGAAATGAGATCGTAAATGTTATATAAATCTTGCAAGTAATGCAGCAATTATTGCATTTCGAGTAGAAGTTGATGTTTATTTTCTTCTGTTTGAAAATTAAATTTTACTTTATGTAATACAGAAAAATATAATATTTCATAGTATGATAGCATTATTGTGAATATTTAATAATTTTAAATAAAAATTTATAAAAATTAAAAATAGTTTTATAATCAAGATGGGTTAGTGCTGGAATAATTTTTCAAAATTAAAATGAATTCGTGTGTTTTATGTAAGTGTAAAATTAAAAATTTTTATGTAAGTACAAATGTTAATAAATGAAATGAATAGAACGATAGAACGAATTTTATATTTCTGCTAAATTTGTCTAAAGATTAAAATCATTCTACGTAGTAATATCTTTCATATTATTCTGGAATATCCTTGAACACGTTAATGCTAATAACTATGTTTTGAAACAAGGTAATTTGTATTACACCATAAAATAAAAATAGATGAATTTGATATGTAATATTTTTATACTTCTATCAATTAAAAATGAAGAAAACGCCTACTTATTGTTCTCATTTACTTACATAAATAAATATAATAAATATTTTTATTGTATTTATATATATATTATGCATTTTTATGTACAGTATATGAAACTGATTTACATACATACGAGGAATACAACAAACACAGTTTTTTGGAAGCATTTTCACAAAAGAAAGCGCTTTATGTAAGAATTAGGACCAACATTTATTATACTAGCAGAGGGGGTTAACAAAATATATTTTAATTAACCTTGAAAGCGTGTAATAAAACAAATGGTTTAATGTGCACAGTTCCATTAAATTCATACAGATCACACAGAAATCTGTTATTACGTGTTTTAAAAATGCAGTTACGAAGTGAATGCATATGTATAATACAAAATTATAATCTTCTTATTAATTAAGTTAATTTATTAATCTTTTTTTAAATTTAGTTTTAGTGCTGTATTTAAAAAAATTTACATTTATAATTACATTGAAAATTCAATTAGTAATAGTAAAGCTTACTATTATTATTTTTGTGGGTGGGGGTCGCAAAATAGTGATTTTATTTATATTTATTATTTGGGGAGTCGCGGAGCTAAGAAAGTTGAGAATCGCTGCTTTAGATAATAAGAAATTGTTTCGTTTTGTGATATGTAGTGATAAAACAGAAAAGTTATGTTATTATTCTTTACTTCACAACTGGGTGCATAGGTAGACACTGGATATCTTTAACATTACTTTTTATTCAAGAACATCTTACACGCGCATGCACCCAGTTGTATAGTAAAGAATAATTAAAAGAAGGCACGGATTTGGAGTAAGTCAATTATGTTATTGTTAATTTATATATAGGAAACTATTTCACGTTTATATTCTACGACATTAACGATGAACAACATGGATACTATAGAAGAAAGAAACGGATCGCCTGAAATGGAAGTAAGAATTATATTTATTAATCTATATATATAATCGAGACGAGTTGTTAATAATAATGATAATAATAATAATCAGCTACTTTATTGTGTCTACTTTGACAACAACGCGATTATCAAGGTAAACATTTAAACAATTTAAGCTTAACATTTGATAGTATTTACATTATTTACACAATATCAATTCTGTTGTATTGATCCAGATGCTATTCCGAATGTCTGCCAGTCTCTTCTTGACATGTCAGTGTCAGTCTACTGTTCATTGGGTTATCTTTTCGATGGTTTTCGCTTCTTCTTTCGTTTGGTGACGATAGCTTTTTGGTTGCTTTAATGAAATTGCAAAGATGCCTATATAGGGTTCTGTTTTGAGTCAATTCACTCTCGTATGGTGGCCAATTAGATCCAGCTATAACACACTGTCTTTGGAATTTCTTTCGTCGGTGTTCATATTTGCTACATTCGTAGAGATAGTGGGAGACATCATCTATTTTGTCGGTATCGGTGTCGCACTTATCGTTGTTTTTTTTTGCCGAAGCGGAAAAGATATGCGTTGAAATTTCCATGTCCTAGCAGACACTGTGTGACCTCATAGTTGGGTCTCAGATGTCTGTATGTTTGTTTATTGTTGGTTGTTGGTATGAATCTGTATAGGGTTCTTTCGGTTGTGGAGTGTTCCCACTCTTCCTGCCATTGTTGTTCGACTATTTCTTTGATTTTGTTCTTGATAATATTGAGCGGTATTCTTTTATATGTTGTTGGGAGATTTTTTAATGCGGCTCTCTTTGCCAACTTATCCGCCATCTCATTCCCCTCGTTTCCCTTGTGTCCAGGGATCCACTGGAATTTTATTATTTTATTTTTGCCTAATTTCTGGGCCAGTTCAATAAGTTCGTTGGCCAGTTGTGTCCTTCCGTTTTGATTCCTCAGTGTGTGGATTACGACTCTGCTATCTGTGTAAACCTTTATTGCTCCCTTAAAACTCTGGAGTTTATTGTCTACGTGTTGCAAAGCCTTGAAGACTGCCCAGAGCTCCGCTTGAGTTATTGTGCAATGTTTAGCCATTTTTAAACTCGCCTGATATGTTTTAAAATTTTTTGGGTCATATATAACTACTCCGGCTCCGGAGCCTTCCGCGTTCTTTGATCCATCCGTACAAATTTTCCATTGTTCTTCCTGGTTTTATATGTTTGTTCTATGTCTGCTTTATAACTGATCTCTTCTGCTGGATGTCTAATTGTGTCCATGTTTTTCGTTGCTTTTTCCAGTTGGTTTTCCTTTATTTTTTGAATGAGTTCACCAATGTCCGATGGCAATTTTCCCTTCTTGATTTTGTCTTCTATTTCTTTGCTGTTTAAGCTGTTAACGTCTTCCTTTATTAGGGACCATTCCCATACGAGTTGTTTGATCCTGAGGTCTATTGGTAAGATATTTGCTAGAACCAACAATGCATCCGTTGGGGCCGTTCTGTAGGCCTTACAAATGTTTATCATGAATTTCCTTTGTATTGATCGTAGTTTTCTTTTCGTTTCAACTTTGTTTGCCGATTCGCCCCACACCTGTACTCCATACAGGATTGCAGGCTCGATCGCCGCTCTGTATATCAATCTTCCTGACCGGTGGTTCAAGCCCCAGACATTTCTAGAAATTTGCATGAGTGTGTTGCTTTTCTCAAGCATTCTTTGGTGGATTTTATTTATGTGTTCTTTCCAGCTGAGCGCCCTGTCGAAAATGATGCCCAGGTATCTCATCTCGTTCACATTTTTGATTCTGTTTCCGTTGATATATATGCCAATTTGTTTTTTAAGTTGTCCTCTTCCTAATTTTTTTGAACACACCATGAGCTCACATTTTTTATAATTTATTTCCAGTTTATGTGTTTGACTTCACTTGTTTATCTTCTCCAGGGCTCTGTTTCCTTCCTCTGCTAGCCTGTTGCAATTCTTGTTCGCTATCATTAGAACGACATCATCCGCAAAAGCCTGTATCTTTGCTCTTGCTGTTTGGTCGTATTCTTCTAACAGGCTGTCGAATGCCAGGTTTCAGAGGCCTGGTCCACTTCTCGAGCCCTGTGGGCATCCTCTGGTAACCTGCTTTATAATGTTAATGTTATTAGAAAAGTAGCCTGCTTTTCTGTTATGTAAATAATTTCTAAGTATTTCTTGCATGTTTGCAGGGCATTCTGTCTTGTTAAGTCGTTTAAATACGCTCGGCCACCACAAGTAGTCGAATGCTTTTTTAAAATCAACGGAAATTATCATGGCGTGTTCTTCCTTCTCCCACGCATTTGTTATAAAGTCTTTTACCCGGAGGGCGGCTTGGATTGTTGACCGTCCTTGTCTAAAGCCAAACTGCTGTTCGTTAAGTTTGTCATTTTTCTGGAGGTGGTAATAAATTCTGTTTATTATTAGCCCATCCAAAATTTTCCCAAGTACTGGTAATAAACTGATGGGTCTGAATTGCTCAGGGCTGTTTGCGTTTTTTGTTTTTGAAATAAATTTAACGTTTGCTATCTTCCAATTGTCAGGGAAGTAGCCTATTTTGAGACAATTGTTATAAAGAAGGACGAAGGCAATTGGGACTTCTGTGTATGCAGCTTTCACCATTTCTGCTGAAATTCCATCCAATCCTGGTGATTTATTATTCTTTAGTGTGTATATAGCCTTCTGGACTTCCCTAAAGGAAAAGGGAATGTCATTTGTATGGGTTTGACAGCTATTATGATCGATTCTGATTTCCCTGTGAATGTCTGTATC
The DNA here is from genome assembly GCF_030686945.1 of Centruroides vittatus. Taxonomy (NCBI): domain Eukaryota; kingdom Metazoa; phylum Arthropoda; class Arachnida; order Scorpiones; family Buthidae; genus Centruroides; species Centruroides vittatus. The sequence continues at coordinate 1,793 of NW_027121486.1, read as the reverse complement.
AGTATCCGGGTTGTCGCTGGGGAAGTGGTAGTCTAAAATTGTCTTTATATTCTGAGTGATATCAAAGTTGTTTTGATCAAAATTCTCGTTGGTAATGTCCGGTACATGCGTTTTCTTCCTTCCCCGGAAAGCCACTTGGAAGGGAACGTCCCAGGGGTCTTTTGTATGACTCTTTCCACAAAACTCCCGCCAACTCTTAGATCGTGTCTTGTTTATTAGTCTTTTAAATCACTTTAATGCCTGTCTATATTCGTTCTTTAGTTGTTGCTGCCTGTCCTCGTTACTGTTTCTTACCATTTTTCTCCTTAGTCTTCGGACTTGTTTCTTCTGTGTCTCTAAGTCTGTTGGTCCACCATGGTGTTTTCTTGGTGTTGATAATTTTGATTCTGGTTGATTGTATCTCAGCTATTTGTAGTGTTTCGGTGATATGTGTCACATAATTGTCCATGTCTATACTTGTGTTTATCTGTTGGAATTGAAATTGTCTCCACTTGCTGGCAAATATTTCTTTAAAAAGATCCCAATTTGTTGTTCTTCGTGGTTTTTTCCCAGTGGTCTTTGTGCCAATATGAAAGTTGTTTATTTCAGTTAGGAGATAGCGATGGTCACTTCCCGAGGGCCGCATGAGAGTTTCGCAGTTTAGTATTTTATGCTCCAGTTCCTCCGTGGTGAAAACTATATCGTCCCAGCCTTCAGCGTAGGCAGTGTAAAAGGTAGGTATAGTGGTCATATTGACAGAAATCAGCTTGTGTTCGTCCATGATATCAAAGATCATTCTTCCTCTTCTGTCCTCTCGGGGGTTGAACCAAATATGCGATTTAGCATTTATATCCCCCATTATTATTATATTATTGTTGTCAATTTTCCTTATAATTTCCTCTAGTTCACTGACACAGGTGTCATCGTCCTCATCCGGGGAGAGATAAGCGTTTATTATGTAAATCTGTGGTTTTTCGATAGGCTATTACTGCAGTAGTAAATTTTTCGTTAGATAATTGCGGAATCATTGCAAGTTCGATGTTCTCATTTCTAATTATCATACCACTTTTGGGTCTTGTTTTATTTTGGGTCTGTAAAATTCTCTAGTTTTCAAATCACACTATGTTGTTATTAATTGTATATGGTTCTTGTATGGCTATTAGATCTACGTTCAGCTCATTTGCAGTTTGTGTTATTAGAGAACAAGCAGATTTACTTTTCTGTGCATTTATCTGTAAAATTTTTATAGTTGTGCGATATAGATCGTTGGCTCCGTGTCACTGGACATTCTCCACTTAGCGCGTTATGCTCGGTTGAACATCAGTAGTATTAGGGAGAGAGACTCTGAGATAATTTGTTAAACTTTTAAGACTTTATAACTTTTATTCTAGTATCGCTCAACCTCCCGAGGGAAAGACGTCCACCAGGGGCTAAAAATGGCAAAAACCGTTGAATCGTTCGAGCGTTTCTACGATATTTGCATTCCAAAAGCTCTCGTAGACATTAAAACCACGCCCATTTTTGCTGCCCCTTCGGATATACTTCACCGCGAAATGTGAGCGAGCGTTTTTAGAATACGCCGCGCCGCGCCGATACGATATTTTTATTAAGAGATTTTTTTTACAATACGACGAGAGAAACGATGTTTTCTCTCTTTACGATCTCTCTCTTTTAAGAGAATCAATATTATTTTCTTTATTTAAGAGAGAATTAATATTATTATATATATATATATAACTTTAATATTTTTTTTCTCTTTCTTTTATTTATTTTTTATTTTATATATTTATTTTTTTTATTTTTTTGGTTTTTTT
>NW_027121485.1:0-2217 GCF_030686945.1 Centruroides vittatus | reverse complement strand
TTTCATTTTTTAAAGTAATTTAATACGTTCTGCAACCTCTAAAATCATATTAATAATGCTGTATAGGATATATATTAAAAATTACCTTGTCATTACGATTTACAACAACAACAAAAATGCCTTTGAATTGAGGTGAAAATTTAAAGAATAAAATGAACTTAGATCAAATTTCTAAGTTAGAAGCTAATTTTCAATATTTAAATAAAACATAATACAAAATATTATTGTAAATTTTTATAATAAGATTTTAAAAAGCAAAGATGGTCAATATTCCGATCACTCAATCTGCAGCTGAGGCTGCTTTAAAGCCGGATGCACACATGCGGCGCGGCAAGGAAAAGCGACAGAATGACGTCACTTCTCGTCGCAGAGGTCTATTTCGTGCCGCTTTTCTCGTGCCTCGAAAGTTGATCGAATTCTATCTTTTGCCAAGACGCGTTTCTATCAGCCAATAACATTTCGTTTGGCAGTCACGTGAGAAAATACAATAACGTGGTGTTTTAATGGCGGAAAGTTCGACGAGGTTAACCGAGATAACTAACATCAGAATAAAAAGGAAAAAATAATAAATTTAACACGAATTCAACACAGATACAGTAATCATATATTATTTAATTTAAAGAACAACACAACCGAATCTTACTCGAAATAGTATTCTTTATCGAGAGATCTTAATCGAAGAATAAGCCTATTTTGTACATCAATTCTTTATCGATCCAACAAAATATTTCGGCAAGATTCTTGCCAATATCATATCTCTAATCCAAAATATTCATTCGACTCTTCGACGAAATCTTATAGCAAAATAAAACAAGCCGTACAAAACAAAATTTGTAAACACGTGGATAGCGGAACGTCGGAATCGTTCGCCATCTTGAATACTGAACGCATGTGCCGAAATGTAAACGGATTGCCGATTGTGTGGTCGTGCTGCGGCGCAGCGAAGACGCGTTTGAGTCACCCCTTTTCCTTGCCGCGCCGCATGTGTGCATCCTCCTTCATAGCGGCATCGAGCTTATATCCTAATAATTCGGCAGTTCGTTTGGCTTTAATAATCAGGTTTACGAAGAAAAACTTCATACTTGCAGACTCCGTACTCGTTTCATCCTTGCCCAATTTGCACAACCTGGCGTTACGCAGTTATTGAAGCAAATAGGCATGGTTAAAAATTAAGACAGCACAAGCACAATTATTCCAGATATTACAGGTTCCGACAAATAAAGAATTTTTAGAGTCCTGTCACAAATAAGCTACGTATTGATTATAGACCATTTGTGACATGCCATAACAAGGAAAAATTAAAAAAAAGAAGTAATAAGTAGGTTTAAAATTAATAAATACAAATGTATTCTGACAGTTTATAAGTTAATTATAATTTTTATTTGCAAAATTTTCTCAACCTTCACACAAAATAAGAAAAAAGTGAACTTTTACGAAATTTGAGGGATATCTCAGAATGAGAAGAATTTCCCGGATTAAAAAAACAACCGGGACCCGGGTTCCCGTTTGAGAATCCCTACTAGTGACGTACACAATAGTTGACCATTCGATCCGTTCCTGTTCGAACAATTTTTCCTTTTAAAAAACTTACAAATTAAAAATGATCTCGACGTCGACCTTTTCTTTAGGCTACGACGTCTATAAACATTAAAAATCGTTTAAATTCCTCACAACTGTATTCATGTTATATAATCGCTTTTAAGCTGTGAGTTTTCTGGTGGACTCACCAGGACTCTGGTGACTGGTGACAAAATTTCTATTAATGAAAATTTAGACTATACAAAACAAAGTTTGAGTCCTTTTGAATCCCATACAAAACTTTGTTTTGAATAGTCTAAATTTTCATTAATTGAAATTTTTCCTTTCTATCTTTTTAGGTAGAACATGTTTAACTAAAAAGAGAGAAAGAAGAGGGTTCGTCCAAAAATCATTTTACGGTCTTCCTTTGAGCACAGATTCCTTTGGAGATGGGCCACTTCGGCTGTAGTGTCCTTAGAATGTGTCAGCTCAATGCTGGTCTCAACAATCGAATGGCTGCTGTCTGAATCTAGACGTAATTATGCATACAATACTTTTCAACGATTATAAAACAAATCCAGAGATCATTAATAGATAAATGGAATGATAGATGGCAGAGAGAGACACGTAGTAGATTAACTACTAAGTTCTTTCCCACTGTCCATAGTAGGTTGGGAGCTCACTGGGTCACACCAAATT
>NW_027121484.1:0-950 GCF_030686945.1 Centruroides vittatus | reverse complement strand
TTTTGTTAAAATTTAGTTTACTATATGTATTCAAAAACACGATACAAAAGTAAATTATTTGACACAAAATATGAGTGTAAATCACCATATAATATCGTATGATTAAATGCCCAAATACACCTGAAATAGATAATTACAGTGTGAAGTGTTTTTTAATTATAACTATTGATTTTCGACATTATACATACAAATCGGAATTACTATTGTTAACAATTATTCAATTTTTTATATTGACAAAAAAAAATAAATTTATATATTTTGTTGTTTATTGTTTATATCTATTTGAAGTTTGCTTATACATATATATAAATAAATCGTACTATACAATAATGTTCGTCTGATAACGTTATAAATTCAATATTATATGATAGTAAATATTGAGTATTAATATACGTATTATAAATATTAATAATTATTTATTTATTTCTTAGCTGACGAAACTACACCAGATACAACAAACGTTACAGAATCGATCAGTTAGTACTGTTTTATTTATTGTTTAAAAATTTTTAAAATTTTATAATAATTTATGCACATAACTTTAATTTGTATACAAAATATATCAATTTATAAAGCTATCGCGTTAGTAAGCTTGATATTGTTACTTATCTATATTACTTATTTCGTATTTGTTTGTTTTTATAATTTTTGGTGTACATTAAGTTAATTTTTGTTAAAATTTAGTTTACTATATGTATTCAAAAACACGATACAAAAGTAAATTATTTGACACAAAATATGAGTGTAAATCACCATATAATATCGTATGATTAAATGCCCAAATACACCTGAAATAGATAATTACAGTGTGAAGTGTTTTTTAATTATAACTATTGATTTTCGATATTAGCAATACAAATCGGAATTACTATTGTTAACAATTATTCAATTTTTTATATTGACAAAAAAAAATAAATTTATATATTTTGTTGTTTATTGTTTATATCTAT
>NW_027121483.1:0-1667 GCF_030686945.1 Centruroides vittatus | reverse complement strand
TTTGCTTATACATATATATAAATAAATCGTACTATACAATAATGTTCGTCTGATAACGTTATAAATTCAATATTACTAGATAGTAAATATTGAGTATTAATATACGTTTATGAATATTAATAATTATTTATTTATTTTTTAGCTGACGAAACTACACCAGATACAACAAACGTTACAGAATCGATCAGTTAGTACTGTTTTATTTATTGTTTAAAAATTTTTAAAATTTTATAATAATTTATGCACATAACTTTAATTTGTATACAAAATATATTAATTTATAAAGCTATCGCGTTAGTCAGCTTGATATTATTACTTATCTATATTACGTATTTTGTATTTGTTTTTCTTATAATTTATGGTGTACATTAAGTTAATTTTTGTTAAAATTTAGTTTACTATATGTATTTAAAAACACGATACAAAAGTAAATTATTTGACACAAAATATGAGTGTAAATCACCATATAATATCGTATGATTAAAAGCCCAAGTACACCTGAAATAGATAATTACAGTGTGAAGTGTTTTTTAATTATAACTATTGATTTTTGACATTATACATACAAATCGGAATAACTATTGTTAACAATTATTCAATTTTTCATATTGACAAAAAAATAAATTTATATATTTTGTTGTTTATTGTTTATATCTATTTGAAGTTTGCTTATACATATATATAATAAATCGTACTATACAATAATGTTCGTCTGATAACGTTTAAATTCAATATTATAGATAGTAAATATTGAGTATTAATATACGTTTATGAATATTAATAATTATTTATTTATTTTTTAGCTGACGAAACTACACCAGATACAACAAACGTTACAGAATCGATCAGTTAGTACTGTTTTATTTATTGTTTAAAAACTTTTAAAATTTTATAATAATTTATGCACATAACTTTAATTTGTATACAAAATATATCAATTTATAAAGCTATCGCGTTAGTCAGCTTGATATTATTACTTATCTATATTACGTATTTTGTATTTGTTTTTTTTATAATTTTGGTGTACATTAAGTTAATTTTTGTTAAAATTTAGTTTACTATATGTATTCAAAAACACGATACAAAAGTAAATTATTTGACACAAAATATGAGTGTAAATCACATATAATATCGTATGATTAAATGCCCAAATACACCTGAAATAGATAATTACAGTGTGAAGTGTTTTTTAATTATAACTATTGATTTTCGACATTATACATACAAATCGGAATTACTATTGTTAACAATTATTCAATTTTTCATATTGACAAAAAAAATAAATTTATATATTTTGTTGTTTATTGTTTATATCTATTTGAAGTTTGCTTATACATATATATAATAAATCGTACTATACAATAATGTTCGTCTGATAACGTTTAAATTCAATATTACTAGATAGTAAATATTGAGTATTAATATACGTTTATGAATATTAATAATTATTTATTTATTTTTAGCTGACGAAACTACACCAGATACAACAAACGTTACAGAATCGATCAGTTAGTACTGTTTTATTTATTGTTTAAAAACTTTTAAAATTTTATAATAATTTATGCACATAACTTTAATTTGTATACAAAATATATTAATTTATAAAGCTATCGCGTTAGTCAGCTTTAGATTATTACTTATCTATATTACGTATTTTGTATTTGTTT
>NW_027121482.1:0-864 GCF_030686945.1 Centruroides vittatus | reverse complement strand
TAATTTATGGCGTACATTAAGTTAATTTTTGTTAAAATTTAGTTTACTATATTTATTCAAAAACACGATACAAAAGTAAATTATTTTACACAAAATATGAGTGTAAATCACCATATAATATCGTATGATTAAAAACCCAAGTACACCTAAGATAGATAATTACAGTGTGAAGTGTTTTTTAATTATAACTATTGATTTTTGACATTATACATACAAATCGGAATAACTATTGTTAACAATTATTTAATTTTTTATATTGACCAAAAAGAATAAATTTATATATTTTGTTGTTTATTGTTTATTTATATCTGAAGTTTGCTTATACCTATATATATATAAATCGTACTATACAATAATGTTCGTTTGATAACCTTTTAAATTCGATATTACTAATAGTAAATATTGAGTATTTATATATGTTTTATGAATATTAATAATTATTTATCTATTTTTTAGCTGAAGAAACTACACCAGATACAACAAACGTTACAGAATCGATCAGTTAGTACTGTTTTATTTATTGTCTAGAAACTTTTAAAATTTTATAATAATTTATGCACATAACTTTAATTTGTATACAAAATATATTAATTTATGAAGCTATCGCGTTTGTCAGCTTAGAATTATTACTTATCTATATTACGTATTTTGTATTTGTTTCTTCGTTTAATTTATAACGTACATTAAGTTAATTTTTGTTAAAATTTAGTTTACTATATTTATTAAAAAACACGATACAAAAGTAAATTATTTTACACAAAATATGAGTGTAAATCACCATATAATATCGTATGATTAAAAACCCAAGTACACCTAAGATAGATAATTACAGTGTGAAGTGTTTTTTAATTATAACTATTGATT
>NW_027121481.1:0-721 GCF_030686945.1 Centruroides vittatus | reverse complement strand
GACACGACTAATACTCTTTTAACATCTAGAGTAGACATTAAAATGTGACCGGACTTTGAATTCTCAGAGTGTCGCTTTGGTCGGATAACGGCCGGCGACGGGTAAGAGGCGGGTTTACCGTAGACACGACATAATACTCTTTTAACATCTAGAGTAGACATTAAAATGTGACCGGACTTTGAATTCTCAGAGTGTCGCTTTGGTCGGAAACGGCCGGCGACGGGTAAGAGGCGGGTTTACCGTAGACACGACATAATACTCTTTTAACATCTAGAGTAGACATTAAAATGTGACCGGACTTTGAATTCTCAGAGTGTCGCTTTGGTCGGAAACGGCCGGCGACGGGTAAGAGGCGGGTTTACCGTAGACACGACATAATACTCTTTTAACATCTAGAGTAGACATTAAAATGTGACCGGACTTTGAATTCTCAGAGTGTCGCTTTGGTCGGAAACGGCCGGCGACGGGTAAGAGGCGGGTTTACCGTAGACACGACATAATACTCTTTTAACATCTAGAGTAGACATTAAAATGTGACCGGACTTTGAATTCTCAGAGTGTCGCTTTGGTCGGAAACGGCCGGCGACGGGTAAGAGGCGGGTTTACCGTAGACACGACATAATACTCTTTTAACATCTAGAGTAGACATTAAAATGTGACCGGACTTTGAATTCTCAGAGTGTCGCTTTGGTCGGAAACGGCCGGCGACGGGTAAGAGGCG